>NW_026864323.1:0-10515 GCF_026571515.1 Ruditapes philippinarum
TCCCAAAATGTCTACTTGACAATTACTAATCCTATATGATTTCTGATTCAGCAATGACAGACAAATGACCATTAGATTCAATGCCCCAGATAAATTATCACAGAGAAATTTCATCACACGCAAGGATTGAACCAGCAGCCCCCTGGATAACTAATCCGATGCTTCCCCTATCAAGCTAACTACTGGGCAAACTACTGAAGGGGTGTAGAAAATGTCAAGATCATACTGACTAGCAATAATACTTTGCTTAGTACAAACGATACCAAACTATCATATTGTTGGACTTTTATTCAAAATATTCATATCAATATATGAATAACAAGAATTGTTAACAGAGTTACTAATGTCCACCGTCTCAGGGAAGTTGTATATGAAGCATAAAATTGTGCTATTTCAAAAGATTGAGGTATGGATCTCAGGATTTTCAGTCCAAAATTATGATCAATGCTAGATCTGCAAATGCAACAATTAATTTATTAAAGAAACAAGAGCTGTCGGTAGGACAGCACGCTCGACTATTCTTAGTGCTTGATAGTAAAGGAGCCTTGATAATGTTAAATTTTTTAAGTTCACAAAAGGGCTAATTTTTTTTTATAAATTCATGTTATAGGCCTTAGAGAGAGTTCTAATTATACAGTATTGGCTTGACTATTTGGAAGGTAATGTCACAAGGTGTTTTATTGAGTATAATAATACTAATTACCTATGAATACATAAATTTGACAGAAAAGGTACAAAGGCTTGTTATTAAAATGTTTTATCAATAAATCACTGATTTATTATTATGAATGCATAAAAGTGTCCCAAAAAAGGCACAAACTCTTCAGTAGTTATTGAGATAACAGCTTACAAGCAAAACCCTACCATGAATTTCTAAGTTGAAAAAGGGCGAAAAAATCAGCCTAAATGCAAAATAGAATTATGGATCTTTGTCAGTGACCTACAATTATGACCCTAAATGCATATGTGAAGTTTTAAAATAAATATCTTTAATAGTTATTGAGATATGTAAAACTTGCATGTAAACATTAACCAAGAGACTAAGTAGAAAAGGGGATATGAATCATCCTTTATGCAAGATAGAGTTATGGAAACTTGGTCAGTGACATACAATTATGACCCTCCAATTATGACCCTAAGTGCATGTGTAAAGTTTCCAGTAAATATCTTTGAAGACCTTTAACTTTTAACAAAATTTCTAAGTTTTAAAAGGGGCAAATAATTCCGCCAAATATTGCAGGGCAGAGTTATGCAATTTCGCAAACTGGTGTACATTGTTACTATAAAATAAGTATTGTAAGTTTCAATTGAATATCTCAAGCAATAATTGAGATATTTGACTTTACAAAAAAAACTATTAACCAAAATTTCTAAGTTCCAAAAGGGCATAATTCTGTCAATATTGTAGGCAGAGTTATCCAACTTGTCAATCTGATGTACCTTGTTACTATAAATAAGTATTGTAAGTTTCAATTGAATATCTCAAGCAATAAATGAGATATTTGACTTTAAAAAAAAACTTTAACCAAAATTTTCTAAGTTAAAAAGGGGCATAATTCTGTCAATATTGTAGGCAGAGTTATCCAACTTGTCAATCTGATGTACCTTGTTACTATAAATAAGTATTGTAAGTTTCAATTGAATATCTCAAGCAATAATTGAGATATTTGACTTTACAAAAAAACTTTAACCAAAATTTCTAAGTTAAAAAGGGGCATAATTCTGTCAATATTGTAGGCAGAGTTATCCAACTTGTCAATCTGATGTACCTTGTTACTATAAATAAGTATTGTAAGTTTCAATTTAATATCTCAAGCAATAATTGAGATATTTGACTTTACAAAAAACTTTAACCAAAAATTTCTAAGTTAAAAAGGGGCATAATTCTGTCAAATATTGTAGGCAGAGTTATCCAACTTGTCAATCTGATGTACCTTGTTACTATAAATAAGTATTGTAAGTTTCAATTTAATATCTCAAGCAATAATTGAGATATTTGACTTTACAAAAAACTTTAACCAAAATTTCTAAGTTAAAAAGGGGCATAATTCTGTCAATATTGTAGGCAGAGTTATCCAACTTGTCAATCTGATGTACCTTGTTACTATAAATAAGTATTGTAAGTTTCAATTGAATATCTCAAGTAATAATTGATATATTTGACTTTACAAAAAACTTTAACCAACGCAGACGCCGACGCGGACGCCGGGGCGACTACAATAGCTCTCATATTCTTCGAATAGTCGAGCTAATAAAATGAAACACTGAATTAAAAAAAATTATCATGTTAAGCTCTGACCTCTAAGTGTGACCTTAGAGGTAGGGGTGCAGGTGTTGTACTTAACATGTTATCTTATTATTGTGACTATTTGTGCCAAGTATTTTCAAAATCCTTTGATGTATGTAAAAGTTATGGACCGGACACAAAATATACCCTATAACAGACTATGTTTATCTTTGACCTACAAGTGTGATCTTGACCTCAGAGGAAGGTGACCAGTTTTTGCAAATGACACATCGTGTTATTATAACAAACATTTTTGCCAAGTTTTATCAAAAAGGGATATTTTTGGATTGTGAGATTTAATGTTTTCCCTTGCAATAACCTTGTTGATGACTGCAGTAACACTACAACCTTGAATCTCTTATATACAAGTGGTTTTGTTGTTAAAGTATACAGAAAGTGTTGTGATAGTTTAGTAGCATCTATATAATCACAGTGTTTGAACTCGCAATATTACAATTCTCAATATACCATTTTTGCTCCATAAGTCTGAAATTTCCATTTTCAATAGCTGATCTGACATGTATTTGTAATGCTCTTTTAATCTATGTTTCTTCATTCAAGGCAGATGTAAAATTCAATATCTGCCAATATAAATTAATTGGGGCAGTCACGGCACAAAAATCAATAATGAATGGCAGAAACAACTGAATATATTATTTGACAGCACATCAAAAACAGTAATAATGCCATTGTCACCCATAAATGCCACCATCATTATTTTATCACTCAAGCTTTAAGTTGAGAGTACATTGTAATGCTACAAAACCTTAGGGAATTTTCCCAATCGAGACAATGCATTCAGTAATAGGTAAACAATTATGCAAGACATTCTAATAAATTTGTGTCCTTTTATCCTCACTGACAAAGGAAATATTAAAATAATGCACAAAAATATGTTAAAATTATAGAGCAAAAAATCAAATTCAAGAAAACTACTATGTTGTGCTCATCCTTATTTCTTCAACTTTTTTTATGGGAAATATTTCTTTAAAAAAGGAATTAAAATACATGTATTTTTCTAAGTTTAAAAAATGGACATTAATATGAAAAACGTTTTCTTGAAATTCACACCCCTTTTTTGTATGTGTCTTAATATAATATACAAGTAAAAATAAGTTTAAAAGTGATCTCTGAAAAATTACATTCTAGAGGAAGGTCAACTTATCTGAATGAGCATCTTTGTAACATGGATGAAAATATTTCCCATGATAAATCATAGTGATTAAGAGGCTCTTTAAATTATACTTATTAATACAAGTATCTACACACAAAGATGGACGGAAGTTAACAGTTATTGTAACAGGTCATTTTTAACATGATCATCACAAAATACAGCACTTTTCATAAAAGGCTAATTGACAGAAACATTTCACAGACATTAAATATCAAAAGATGTTAAAAATAGGGGAAAATATCACTGAGAACATATCAACAGAAACAGACCTAAAAGTTAATTTTTGAAGGAGTTTGATTTAATTTTTATATCTCTATATGTCACACAGAGTATGAAAAATGAGCAGCCAGGACTCAAACCCAGTATCCTCTTTCCTGAAGCTAAACCCACTGAGTCTGGTACATCCAGCCACTTACAGTGAACAATGGAATATACAATACAGTAATATAAATAATGTTAACAAAGTAGTATGCTTTGCTTCATCTCTGTGGAATATACTCAAAATTTCATGAATTAAAGATTTTCTTTTTTTTTGGAAAATAAATGTTTGCAATTTATCTAAATAAAATAAATATTCAGCAGAAATAAAAAACAGAAAATCATGACTATTTAACCTCACCAATTACTCAGACATGTTGCTTTAGCAAAATTATTTCATTTTTCAGTAAACTCTATTATTCATTAACAGATAATTAAATAAATGGATCAATATTTTGTAATTAATAAACTCCTATATTCTTAGAAAAAAATATCAACAACTGCTATAAATAAATATATAAATATATATAACAATGTTCATATATTTAATGACATATTTCAAAATAGTAAGTTACATGTATCATAATGTTTCCAGTGATATAAACTGAAAATGGTAAGAAAATATAAATAATATATTTGTAAGACCTGGCAAATTCAAGTAATTAAAATAAAGAACACTAATTTACATGATATGATGTATGTAACATTCACACTTGTTCAAGATCTCACTTTGACAAAAGTAAACACATGGAATTGCATACGAAGTGAAGGGAAAATCTATTTTTAGCACCAGTAACCTTGACCCAATTAAAATGAAACACGACCTGAAAGTATAGATACTCACCAAAAAAACAACAAGAGGGCCATGATGGCCCTGAAGTCACTCACCTGTATATAGGCCCCCAGAGCGGGGCCAGTTTAAACCCCAGGGCTTTTATTTGAACAAACTTGGTAGACACCCATTGCTAAACATCGAAGGTCGAGCTCGTTGAGTTTTTTTAAAAGAAGATCTTTCAAGTTTTTACTATACACATATAGTTAAAAGCAATGACACCCCTAGGGCGGGGCCAGTTTTGACCCCAGGGCTTTTATTTGAACCAACTTTGTAGACACTCACTAGAAGATGTTTCATGCTTTATATCTAAACTCTAGCTATTTGGGTTTTTTCAAAGAAGATTTTTTAAGTTTTTGCTATACACATAAATAAAATCAATGACCCCAGGGGCGGAGCCAATTTTGACCCCAGGGCTTTTATTTGAACAAACTTTGTAGACACTCACTAGAAGATGTTTCATGCTTAATATCTAAACTCTAGCTATTTGAGTTTTTTTCACAGAAGATTTTTTAAGTTTTTGCTATACACATAAATAAAATCAATGACCCCCGGGGCGGAGCCAATTTTGACCCCAGGGCTTTTATTTGAACAAACTTTGTAGACACTCACTAGAAGATGTTTCATGCTTAGTATCTAAACTTTAGCTATTTGGGTTTTTTCAAAGAAGATTTTTTAAGTTTTTGCTATACACATATAAGGAAAATCAATGACCCTCTGGACAGGGCCAAATTTGACCCCAGGGCTCTTATTTGAACAAATTTGGTACACACCTATTAGAGCATGTTTCATGCTAAATATCTTAGCTCTAGCTATTTGGGTTCTTTAAAAGAAGACTTTTTAAGTTTTTACTATATGCATATAGGGAAAATCAATGACCCCCCTTGGGTGGGGCCAATTTTGACCCCAGGGCTTTTATTTGAACAAACTTGGTAGACACCCAATAGAAGATGTTTCATATTAAATATCTTAGCTCTAGCTCTTTGGGTTCTTTAAAAGAAGATTTTTTAAGTTTTTACTATATGCATATAGAGAAAATCAATGCTTTTATTTGAATAAACTTGGTAGACACTTACTAGAAGATGTTTCATGCCAAATATCTAAGCTCTAGCTCTTTGGGTTTTTTAAAAGAAGATATTTAAAGTTTTTTCTTTCGGTTGCCATGGCAACCAGAGTTCTGCATGGAATCAAATTCTCTGAACATTTATTAAAGGTGACTACCAAAGAAACATTCCTGTGAAGTTTGGATGAAATTGGCTTACTGGTTAATGAGGAGATGTCATTTAAAGTAAAAGTTTATGGACGGACAGACGGACGGACGAAAAGCGATCACAAAAGCTCACCCTGTCACTTTGTGACAGGTGAGCTAAAAACAACACACTTAAAAATTAAGATAACCCTAGCATCTCAGGTTGTATATTTTATATAAATGTATATATCACCTTATAGCTGTTTATATTATTACTCATAAAAATTTCCGACAGGTTATATAGCTATATATAAATGGTTGTTTGTATATTTAACCAGAGTCCCAAGGGAAGGATTATATTGCCAACTTCCATATATGGCCATATAACCTGTCAGGAATTTTATGACAAATTTATAATACAGCAAACTCCCCCTTTTTTAGGGGAAAATGTGATTTCTTAATAAATTTACAGCAGCCATGTATAATATTATAAAACTATATAAATGTCACGATTATCCAATGAAAAGCAACGTAACAGACGTGCAGTATTATAATGGGCCATATAATCCAACAAAAACCAGTTATAACTCATATTATTTTATTTTTTAACAACCACCGTTCAGAGACGAATAAGTAGTTGCTAAGAGGAGTTGTTCTATGGAGTTTAAATTCTTTTGTGAAATTTCCTTTTGGGAAATGTTGTAAAGAGGTCATTGCTTCACAGGGCGCTTCAATGTAAAAGTTGCACCGTAAGAATGATGGAAGAGCAAATTGAAGAAAATACAAACCAACAACATGTAAAAATTACACAGCACATAAAAAAGACGCTTTAAATAGGAGGTAAATGGATACGGCTATGCCTGGAATGTTTGAAAATATAAATACAAAAAAATGGTCATAAAATATATATATAGAGAGAGAGAGACAATTTTATAAATGCACTGTTTTAAAGTGATATGTAACCGGAAATTCAATACATAACAAAGCTTCAAAAAATAAACTTTTAACAAATGTATAACAAGCACTCTCAAAAAATATATCTTTCTTTAACAACACTCAAAAAAGTTTCTAATCAGTAATTTATAAAAAAAAAAGTAATTAAATATAACAAAATAAATTAGCTTCAAAAGTAAGCTCAACAGATTAACTAATATGCACCACTATTATTTGTTATTCTGTTTCTTTCATGTGAATTTACCTGATTTTCCGAAATTCAAATTACATGGAATTATGTATCCCATTCAAAAATATGAGTTCAATTTAAGAGTTAAATTTATGCTCACAATTTGTTGAATTGTGTTGTTCTTGCCATATGTTGTATAATAGGAAGGCATAAGTCTAATAAATACATCATTATATTAAAGTAATCAAATATATCTGTACATTCATAACAAAAAAAAATGCGTAATATGGAAAAAAAATTTTATACAATAATAACATCAATATAAAAAAAACTTTTTTAAATATGAAAAAGATATACAAAAAGAATAAAATTATGGAGCTTTAACAGAAAGCCTTTGTGAGAAAGACAAGTTAAAAAGCAAGTAGAAATTACATCCTGTGACAACTATAATTCCTTTTTCTGTTATTAAACTTTAAGATTGAAATTTTCTTTGAAAGTGACGGCCATTAAAGTGGATTGGACAACAATGGTTAAATTTACCATATTTTAAGTACTGATAAAAACAATAGTGTCAATGTATTGTGAATCCCTGTCTACAATACAGGCTGTGTGTTCACTAAGAAAAAGATCACGATCAAATGATCCAGATTTTCTTTTCATTGTTATATAAAACTCAAATTAATTGAATCTTGCTAGAATTGAATGGAACATATTCAAAATGTAAAAAAAATGCAAAGAAGCAAACCTATTTTGAGATAAAAATCAATGGAAAACAGAACAAATATAAAAATAATTGGATCAATTTTAGGATCAAGCTCAATATTTTAATTTATGACGATAAACAATGGAGAATATTTGAGTTTTTGGTTTAATCTTAGTGAACATGGGGCCAGGTGATTTATACTCAAGTCATCTATCTCTTTTAACTAAATAATAATCTATATCGCAGAATAGGACAGTATAGAACATGAAATACTATTATCTATCCCCGGACCTATCATCAGCTAATGAGGAAATCTTGTACACTGCAAGTCTGAGTTCTCGCAGCCTTTTTGTGGCAGCCAATTTGCACGAGTTTCAGGTTATTCTTCGTAAACAATAATTTATACACGTACTCCCAGTTGATCTGTTCATGTTTCTTCCTTCTCTTTGCTGCTTCGATTAATGTTGGTAAAATTTCTCTAGATTTCTCTATACTGAAATTAAGATCAAAATATCAAAAATAGTTTTTAGTTAATTAATCTTACATGATATTGCAAAGAAAGCATATCAAAACCATATATTTTAGTTGGAATAAATTAAGAATTTAAGTCACACATAAAAAGTCAAAGACATATGTCAAATTTTCTAGCTTTGGTTTTAACATATTTATTTTTTATCAAGTTACAATACAACACAACATACAGAAAATTAATACAAATGATAGATCCCTACTCTGACCTTTAATTTGAATACCAATATATTTAATCACAAACATTGACATATGCTCCTTTGTTAACAAATTTGTTGTGGTAAAATACTTATTGTATCCACTAATCTGATAATTAAAATTAGACAGGTCAGGGATCTTAACATATCATGATGAAGTGGACTGAACTGAAAGCTAGAAGCTTTTTGTTATTCTCTCCCCTTCTAGCATAGTTTACTTGTGAAATAAAACCTCAGATGCACCTTCTTACATTATTTAAGGGTCTGAATTTACAGTCACACCAACACGACAAGGACTTTCCATCTTGAATGGTTCCCTGTGACATACTTCCAAATATATCTGACTTGAAAGAATGGCAATGCTTCAGTAAGCTAGCTGATGAACATTTTCTAATATGAAAGAATTCAATATATTTTGAGGGATTCAAACCTACAGTCAGGACAACAAGCAATGATCAGAGGACAGCAAGTTGTATGTATATAGTCTATGCTTAATGAAGGTCCATCTGCCCTGTAAGGCACAAAAAAGCAGCTTATGCTGTTGAATACGGACCCCGGATATGTCACCAGCGATGCCCTTAAAATGATTTTGAAGCACAAACTGGTGATAATTTACCTCCATGCAATTTCCACAGAGTATTAGTCAAAGATATGAATTTTGAGCCAAAAGTAGGTCACTGTATGGCGGTCAATGAAAACCTAAATTTACAGTAACTTACAGTAATAAAAAGAAATAGCCCTTAAAAGGGCTGTTGGTGCCAAGCAAAGGGCCTGCCTTATAAGCCATCATTTGTACTAGGAGCTTGCCCACCTCCATGACTCTTTCTAAATTGTAGGGCCACTCCCCATGGCTTTTGTCAGGACATGGGCAGCTAACTTCATTCAAGCTAACTCGTGCGGCCTAAACTGTAGAAAATATGCGAACATATTGTCTTAAAACGTAGCATTGGTTGTTCAATCATATGCCGATGCCCTGTGTTTCTCAACAACATACACAAAGTCATACAGAGGGGAAGAGAGGACAGCAAGTTACATTAACAACACAGCCAATTACTCAGAGATGGTCTGCTGAAAATCAAAGATTAGCACCTATATTTACTTACACATGATCTAAATTCCATAACCCAAACAGTTGCCGGTAACCTCTTGAAGCATAAGGATTTATTGTATGAAAACTATCACATCTCTCACTATCAAAAGGTCCTTCACACTGAAACCAGCCCTTCTTGTCACACAGACGGTCATTAGGTTTGGCCGTGCGGTCAAAATATGCTCCATGGAAATCGTTCTTCTTGAGCGTTGTATTAAGCTGGTCTACTAAATCAGACAGTGTCTCCTTAGCACCAACATCGTTATCTTTTTCTATCTGTTCCTTAGCCTGAAATATCATATATACTTCATGTTTATATTTTGTTTTCATAATACTGAGATATTGAAAACATTACATTATTCATAGTTCACTTTGATAAAAAATCTCTCAAGAAATGAGGAATAGTGTTCCTTGAATTTGATTTTACTTTAAATCTCAATCTAGCATGCTGATACATATAAATTGTTCCAGAATACTGACTTTTCTCTGTATATATTAAAGTTGATTTGATTGTTTTATATTAATGTTTATATTTAAAATGCGTTCCAAAATAAAAAAGGAAATTCCAGATGTCCTTTTTCCGGGGGTCGACCTCAATACGCTTTTTTAGCAACAATTTTACATGCACAGATAGAGACAGTACAGAGCTGACTTAGGGGAATAATTCCTCTAACTTTTTAACCTCAGACGAAACGCATTGTACCTGTTCGCTCTGCGGATATATGATACCACTATCATTGGGTTTATTTTCTAAGGATAATGTTGGAAATGGTTGTGCGGAAATATTTCATGAAAACACACATCTTACTTTCAAATGGGTTAATATAACAGTAATTTACGCAGATTACGATAACCTTTTAATTGTAGACGGTCATAATTTTTTAGATATGAAATAGAAGGCCTGGGTAAAAAAAACACAAATGTCTGATCATTTCTAGATTCATGTTTTTATACTTGTTTGAGAATATAGAGTAGAGAGAAAAGAATACATCCGATATTAATTTGTATACAAGAAAAATATAATAACGGGCTATATAACATATTACATTTAGCTGTACATTATTCATCTTACTGTTAAGAAAATAAATATATTTATCAAATAACTAACCGTACTTATTAAAGTAAAATATAAAA